>NC_085138.1:228221372-228246372 GCF_035046485.1 Aedes albopictus
GGTCGGTTAATTCGGAGCGTTACGATTCAAAGAGGTGGATTCGGAAAGAGGAAAAAGCCGAGGTTTCCTTACTATATTTTAAAGTTTACTACGGTGTTCCTGGGTCCATAACCTAGTATGATCCCGTAGGCTAAGCTTTGTTGCTTCTGTTGAATAAAAATATACCATCGACTTGCTATATCTCGATACTAAAGAGATCATCAAAGACGTTTGTTTCGCAATTTTGACTCTAGTGAGCTAGTGAGCATGTAGAATTGAGCAGTTTAACCAAAGTTGTCTCATTATCCTTGTGGTCAAAAAACTATTTTCGGACAATCCGCGTAGCAAAACTCGTATTTAGCAGTGAGTTAGCTCGAAGCTGAAATAATGTTTATTTGTAAGTAGGGTTAATAACAGGGTTTACAATTCGTTTAGCTTACATTTTGTCGGCAATAGTGTATTCAACTAACCACAGAACTACCTCATACGAATTCATTGAATATAATTGAAAACTAGAAATACACAGTAGTAATTTAGAAATTAAACAATTCAATTTAATAAAGAAATTTACCGTAGCTTATATAAATGCAAATCACTACGCATCCAGTCTAATTCTGACAACCTCCGTATTGCTACCTATGCATGTACATATCCTCAAACCGATGACAGACAACGTTCAGACAATTGTGACGTTGGAGCATGTTGCTGAATTGAGGGGTACACTAGGCTGCATCTTTTCGGAACATCCTCCCCCGCATGACGACTGAAGTTCCGCTTCTGCGTCATCAGCCTTTTCAAGATCTAGCACAGCTAGTTTCGCCACAGCACGTTGCAGGACTCCTCCACTTGTTTGCACATCCGCTTTCCTTGCCACTCCATCTTGCCCTGTATACACACGGACGACACGCCCCCTTGTCCAGTGGTTTCGAAGCTTCTCATCTGCAATTATCACTAGTTCACCTGCCTTAATCGGTCGTACATCTTGGAACCATTTTGACCGTCGTGTGATGGTCGGTAGATACTCCAACAACCAACGTTTCCAGAAGTGATCCAGAACCATCTGTAACGTAGACCAGCTGTCTTTCAAAGCAGCTTTCTCGCAAATTGGATCTTTGACAGGTTGCTTAACTCCCTTTGAGCTCATCATAAGGAAGTGATTCGGGGTCAAGCATTCTTCCGAATCAGTTGTAAGCGGTACAAATGTGAGTGGGCGAGAGTTTATCATAGATTCGGCCTCAGCTAACATGGTCCAGAAGGATTCCTCGTCAAGTTTCCGCAATGTAGGTACGCTGCCGAGTGCTACCTTCACCGAGCGCACCATTCTCTCCCAGCAGCCTCCCATGTGGGGAGCTGCAGGAGGGTTGAACCTCCATTGTGTATGGCTATTCGTGAAGGTACTATTCAACTCATTGTTCAAATTCCTTATCTCTTCTGCCAGCTCTCTACCAGCTCCAACGAAGTTTGTCCCGTTGTCTGTGAAAACTTCTAATGGTGCACCTCTCCGGGCAATGAATCGGCGAATAGCCTTTTTACAGGAATCCGTAGACAACGTGGCAGCGATTTCCAAGTGAATGGCTCTAATCGTTAAACACGTGAAAAGAGCCACCCAGCGTTTCACTGAAGCTCTTCCTATTTTCACCAGATACGGCCCAAAATAGTCTATTCCTACATAGGAAAAGGGGCGGACGAACGGAGTAAGCCTTTCCGGCGGAAGTGATGCCATCTGCGGTACTGTTGGTACTGCCTTATATACGCGGCACCAGCTGCAGTTTTTCTTCACGAAGCTCAACCGCCCTCTCAACTTCGAGATGTGGAATTTTTGTTTTATCTCGTTAATGACTGTTTCGTCATTTGCGTGTTTGTAGTCGCGGTGATACCAATCAACAACGAGGCGGGTGATATAGCTGTCCTTCGGAAGGATAATTGGAAATCGAGTATCGAAGGGCAAGAACTCGGCTGCAGAAAGGCGACTGTTCATGCGAATTATTCCATGCTCGTCCATTATTGGTGATAGTTTGTACAACAAACTGTTCTTCTCTACATTCTTTTGTTGATTTCGTTGGCCCTCTCTTTTTGATTTCAAAATGTTGACCTCATCGGGATACGCTTCATGTTGCACCAACCGCCAAAGCACTCGTTCCGCTTCCAGTAAATCTTCCTTCGTGAGATTCACCGTTGATCCCAGCGTCTTCCATTCCGGATGAACTCGATTGACGAACCGTAACACATACGCAACGCATCTGTGGAGTCGCTCCCATTTTGAGAAACGCTCAACAAGCACGAGTGGTTGCCCGAGGGAATGCTTCCCAACATACGCCGGACGAACTTCTTCATCCGTTTCAGTTATGCGAGTCTCCTGATCTCCTGGCCAAAGTTCTTCTGGTTCGTACAGAAACTGAGGAGCTCGATACCAGCGGCAGTCAGCGGTGAACGAAGGCCCCTTGCCCCATTTGGTGGCCTCATCGGCAACGTTTAAGTGGGTTGGAATCCACCTCCATTCCTCGGGTGTGGATAGGTTGAGAATTTCGTTGACCCTTAGCGCAACAAATTGTCTATATCGTCGAAGATCCGATGTGATCCACGAATGTACAGTAGATGAGTCACACCAAAAATGGGTTTGATGTATCTTCAACGAATGTCCGTCTACGATTGTTTTCCGTAAACGAGCTCCTAGAACCGCTGCAAGCAGTTCGGCACGTGGCGTTGATAGTGGTTGGAGTGGCACCACCTTTGTTTTAGAAGATACCAAGGCGCAACGAACAGTTCCACGATCGACGATTCTAAAATATGCAACTGCAGCGTAGGCTTCTGAACTTGCGTCGACGAATATGTGAAGCTGGAGCGTGTCGTAGCTGGATGGGTGATAGCCGGGAAAATAACAGCGCGGTACTTCAATCTCGTCCATTCCTCTCAGTCGAATAAGCCATTGCTGCCAACGAGTGAAGAGATTTGTTGGAATCTTTTCATCCCAGCCTATCTTGATTCTCCACATTTCTTGGATCATTATCTTTCCATGAACTACGAACGTCGAAACGAGTCCCAGTGGATCATAAATACTCATGACTATTCTGAGTATTTGCCGTTTCGTTGGAACAACGTCACCAGCCAAGATGTCTTTCAAATCGTCACGGAAGTTTAACGCAAATGAGAAGTTGTCCTCTGTCGGTTGCCAAATCATCCCTAGCAATCGTTCACCGTCACTCTCCTGGCCTGGAGTAAAGTGCTTCACTACTGCGGGATTACCTTCTCCTATTGTTCTCACAAATTCCTCTTTGTTGGATATCCAGTTCCGAATATGAAAGCCGGCTTGACCGTGGACCTCCATGACTTGGGCGGCCAATTCTACTGCTTCGTCTATGGTATCGACACTATCTAAATAGTCGTCTACGTAGTGACGCCGTATTATCGCAAGTGTAGCTCTAGGATATTGGTGTTCGAATTCCATAGCGTTCATGTTTTTAACAAATTGTGCCTGCGTGGGCGAACATGAAGCTCCAAATATCGCCACATCCATTACCATCGTGTCCAATGGTAAATCAGCAGAGTTCCGCCAAAGGTATAGTAAAGCACTACGATCCTCCTCGCACACAAGAAGTTGGTGGAACATTTCTTTCACATCTGCTGTGATGGCTACCTCTCGTTCGCGATACGGATACAACACATGTAGCAGAGGTGTTAGCAGGTCAGGACCTTTCATCAGCATCGTGTTGAGTGATATTCCGTCGACCGTGGCCGCTGCATCCCACACGAGTCGTACTTTGTTGGGTTTTTTGGGATTCAGCACAACCCCCAACGGAAGAAACCAGGTTCACCTCGGATCAAATCGTTGCAGCTCTTCAGCCGTAGCTTTATGGGAATACCCTTTCTCCTGATATTCCACAATCTGTTTTCGAACATTGTTATACAAGTCAGGGTTATTGCGCAGTCTCCGTTCCAGACACTCCATCCGCTTAATCGCCATCCGCTTACTGTCCGGAAACTCGAAGTCATCGTACTTCCACAAGGGAGCCGTTTTGAAACGCCCGCTGGGTGTTCGCACCGTCGACTCATTGAGAATCGACATTGCTCGCTGCTCGTCCGATCCTTTCACTTCGGGAACAACTGCGACACCCAAGCTTTCCAATTCAAAGAAGTTACGAACGTAATTGTGCAAATTTTGATCTTCCTGCTTGTTGCAGATGTACATCTGCAGATGCGGGTGATTGATCTCTGGTCCTCGTCGGCTTCCATAGACAACCCAGCCTAAACGAGTCTTCGTGGCAATCGGTTCATGTTCACGTCCTTCTCGTAGCTTAAGGCAAGCCAGCAAATGTACGTTGTTGTGGCCAATAAGAATACCAGGAACAGCTGAATCGAAATCCCGAACCGGAAGGTTCTTCAGATGCTGGAACTCCTTTACCAATTCGGCGATCTTCATCGTTTGCTCAGGCAGTCCAAGGTTACGCACTGTGTAGACTTCCGATGCAAGGTACCGCCTATCTTTTCCTTCGCCGGAAATTTCTAACGAAACCATCCGAGAATTGGAATAGTTTTTCTTGATTCCACCAGTCCAGTGGACACAGAGAGATTCAGCGACACCGTCCAATCCGAGTGTATCAGCTATTCTGTCTTCTATCAGTGAAACCGACGATCCGTCGTCAAGGAAGGCGTAGGTGTCCATTTTTCCCTTCCTTCCGTAAAGAGTCACAGGAATAATACGGAAGAGATTGAAGGACGACGGCTGCCGATGGAGAGATACCGTTGCATTCTTTCCAGCATCAATTTTGGTTGGCACCGATGAGTTTTTATCATGGAGAAGACGATGATGTCGCCTTGGGCACCCATCTATTCCACATACTTGACCCTTGCAAGGCCAACGTGTGTGGGACGTTAGACACCGACCGCAAAGTCTATTCTCCTTTACCACCTTCCAACGATCGTCAATAGAAATCCTCTTGAACAGTCCGCAATCTTCCACCAGATGACCCCTATTCTTGCACGACGGGCATGTCAGTGGTTTCTCCGAGCTCTTGGGTCCTTCCTGCTGTGTAACGAAAGTGGCGCGATCTTCTTCGACAACTTCATGATGTCTTCCTGTCATCCCCGGTTTGGTGTGTGTGTTGATGTACGCCCGATCCTTACCCTTGGAGCGGTCATCCTTGGCCACCTTAGACGCTACTCCATTCCAGGATACCACGCAGCTTGTCGCAGACACAACATTCGCCATATATTCCCCAAACGCACTCAGATCGACCACCGCGAGTTGACTTTGATGAAGGGCCCAATTGAACTTCACTGCTGTTGGTAACTTTTCGACCAGCTCATTGAGGAGAACTGGATTCGAAAGATGGTTTTCCAATCCTATGGCCTTCAAATGCCCGCATAAGTTTTGCACAACGAGACCGAAACTTACTAACGTGTCCAACCTTTCACTCTTCGGTGCCGGCGTGTTACGTACTTTGGCGATCAAACTCTGGACGATTTGCTCCGGTCTACCGTACAGGAGTTGTAACGTTGAAACCACTTGTGGCACCGTTGTGGGATGGAGCAAGAAACTACTTACCGCTTCTTTGGCACTTCCCTTCAGACACCTTTGAAGACGAAGCAAGTTTTCGGAGTCTGAGTAGCCACAAGCGTGTGTCGAATGGTTATAACTACTTATAAATAGGGGCCAATCAATCGGATCACCCGCGAATATAGGTAACTCACGATTAACCACTTGTCGGGCCGCTAATTGTTGGGGAGTAGGAGCCAATTGGGGAGGAATAGCGACGTTGTTGACTACAGGGGGAGTCGAGACTGGGAGGTAGGGGTTCAATACTGGATTTTGTATCTGACTAGGCCTAACAGAAACTTCACTAGCAAACGCCCTACTTTCTATGTCAATATCTGAGCGCCCTCCCACGGGAGTGTTGATTCCAGGTTCGTCGAAGCTCCGGTGTTGTAATCGGACATCATGTGAATGCGGTTGAGTACCGCCTAGCAAAGCATCACTTACCGGATTCCCACTGGAATGAATCGAGATGTTACCATATGCAGGGAGCGACTGGTGTTGATAACCACTAATGTACCAGATGTCATCTTGGCGAGGAATTCCTGCAGGCTCTCCGTGGCCCGCTGAATTTGATATCGCGGCAGCAGAATGTAGAACCTGCGGCCGCAGGGTTGTTATATCATCGTTCTCCTTCTGATGAATACGACTCTCTATCGTCGGCGCTTGATGTAGTTCTCGATGCTTTTGACCTTGCCTATACTGCCTATATTCTTGCTCCAGACGCCGTAGACGGTCCAGTTCCTCATCACGCTTTTTTAAAACCTTCTGCTGTTGCTGGACGAAGTTTTCCTGCTCCTGCTTCTGACGTTGCAACTGTTGTTCCAATTTGCTCAATTCACGTTGTTTTTGCAGCACCAATTGCTCCTGTTCTTTTTCTCGCGTTTTCATCTGCTGCTCCAGTTCTCGGTTCTTGAGGAACTCGTCTTCTTTCTGCATCTCGAGCCGGTTAAGCTGATCGATCAAATCCAGCTCCCGCTGCCTCCGTACATCACTTTCTTTTACACGCTCCTTTTCGTGTTCGTTGTTGGTAGTACGAGAACGCCATTGTTCGAAGGATGGACGAGTCTGCAACTTCGGAATCGTGCCCGTTTTGGATTTCGTCACAACCGGATTGTTCAGCAGATTGTCAAGGGGGCCTACCACATCAACGAACGACAGCACCGGTGAAATCCTGGGGCGATTCGTCCCGCCAACAGCTCCAATCGCGCTTTCTGAATCCTCGTCCGCTGTCTCCCCGATCGCAATACTTCCGGTGGTACGCGGAGCCGAACCCAGTTCCTGGCTCTTGTCATTCAGACGTAATGGAACCAGTGGCGTAGGTACATGAGTTTTTACTGGGGTTGATGAAGCGTGGCCTTCGTTGGTAACGATGACATTCGGGTCGAAGTCCTTTTCGTTGACGACTACGGTGGTTCCTGGTAACCGCTCGCCAGCGCCTTCGGTAATTCTGGCGACGTCATCCACCCAGTCCTGAACTCGGTTTTGGCTTCCCTGACGACTATGCTGACAACGATGACTGCTACCCGAATTCGATGTTCCGTCTTGCTCATCTTGTTGCCGAAGCAAATCAAACCTTTTGGCTAAATATTGCTTCTCGCGTTCGAACTTGTCCTTCCTGGCCTTTTCCTGCAGTGCAAACTCCTCTTCGTGCATCCGTTCCATCAGCCTCCTCTCCTCTTCAAGGCGTTCTAGTTCCCGGGCAATCCTCGCCTGTCGCATACTAGACGTAGTAGTGCGACTTGTTCTAGAACTAGCTGGTGGCACACACAGTTTACACACAAAGGCTTCTTTCCGAACCGTCGATTGCTTCACATTGGCGCAAGAGAAGTGGTACCAACGGGCACAGCTTCGGCATTGGACCATATACAATTCGTAACTGTTCGGTTTGTCGCAACCACCGCACTCAATTTTATCGCCTCCATCAACATCAATGATCGACGGTTCAAACGAATTGGACGAGTGATTTTCCTCCAGTGAATCCGTCTCAACTTGGAGGTTGGGATTTGCACTCTCCTTCGCCGCGCGGGTTTTCGACCGCGTTTGCCTGATCATCGACTGCCTTGGTGGGTTAGACATCGTTAAAAATCTTCGAGTTTTCTGTGGTCAAAAAACTATTTTCGGACAATCCGCGTAGCAAAACTCGTATTTAGCAGTGAGTTAGCTCGAAGCTGAAATAATGTTTATTTGTAAGTAGGGTTAATAACAGGGTTTACAATTCGTTTAGCTTACATTTTGTCGGCAATAGTGTATTCAACTAGCCACAGAACTACCTCATACGAATCATTGAATATAATTGAAAACTAGAAATACACAGTAGTAATTTAGAAATTAAACAATTCAATTTAATAAAGAAATTTACCGTAGCTTATATAAATGCAAATCACTACGCATCCAGTCTAATTCTGACAACCTCCGTATTGCTACCTATGCATGTACATATCCTCAAACCGATGACAGACAACGTTCAGACAATTGTGACGTTGGAGCATGTTGCTGAATTGAGGGGTACACTAGGCTGCATCTTTTCGGAACAATCCTGATAAGAGTTCCTCCACGTCTACATGGTTGCCAAATGTTGTCCATTACAAGATCTAGTGATATCATATTTTCGTAATTCACTTCAAATTCAGACAAATTCAGTCAAATTCAGGTCTGATTCACATCATATTCAAGTGAATCGAATTTGACTCACTTCAAAATCAAATGATCCAGGTCACATTTAATATATGTACTATTAGACAGGTAGGTACTCCATATTACGGCATATTACTGCTCTAACGGCAGAATTGCGAACCAAACTGCTCCTCTTCTGAATGCAAATGACCTTCTGAGCCACTTTGCTGCAGAGTTTGGAATTTCATCGCGAGCCACTGAATGGTCTATACTAGGGGTTCCCAACCTTTTTGAGGTGGCGACCCCCTTTAAGAATTGCCGAAACATCTGGGGCCCAGGGGGCCGCGGACCACCGGTTGGGAACCCGTGGTCTATACTCAGCTTGTGCTACACTCAACGAGTTTGACACATCGTGAAGCGACATGCTCGGGAACGTTTCCCGAAAGGTGCTGTTCATTCTCTTGCCCGATTCAATACGAGAGCGTAATCAAGAGAGAAGATAATCGGCAAGAAAAAAAATATTGTTATAACTCTTGATTTTTATGGCAACACCGCCTGCAACATCATAAATACAATTAAATTAAATAGTATGTCAAGTTTTTAAGCGAAAATGTGTTAAATTATGATGAAAATAACGTTTTAATAACAGTTGTTTGAAGCCAACGATGAGAGAGCGTCACAAAGTGTTACACTTAGCGATGCCCGCTCATCGTTGCAGCTTGCCTGTGTTCTTTGCATTCGTTCGTGAACCATACGACTCGACGAGAGAACATAGACACGCTTGGTTATTGAAACAGAACCAACAAAGGGAAGAAAAACTGCTGAGTGGTTCACTTATCACTTCGGCTGCCAAACACTGCTGAAGGCTCGAACTTTCTAGCCTAACGAGTACGCTATATAGAATTGCTAAAATGTCCATTTTTCCATGCCCTGCTCACTAGCATCATTTAGTGGCAGTATTGAGTACCGAAGAGAGATGAACAAATTAGAGTAAAATTTGCGAAAAACTTACTGGTCTTATCGATAAGACTCGAACTCACGACTCCTACTCACTAGACAGGCGCTTTACCACTACACCACGTGAAGACTCAGAAAAGTAGTGATTAATCTGAATTCAAGTTCAACTCAAAATTCACACAGACCGCACTTTTTCCGGATGTGAGAGAAGAAGTTCAAAAAGTCCACCGGCATACTTCCAGAGATAACTTTCGGGATTTCTCAAGGAGTTCTTTCCGGGATTCCTTTAGGCGTTCTTGCAGTTCCTGGGTTCCTTCCATAGTTAATTTGGGAGATTTCTTCCTGGAACCTTTCAGCGATTTCACCGGTGATTTTATACGAGATTCCGCCACACCCAAGTAACACACATGTCCCAAGCAACACACATGTTATAATAGAGTTACGACAGCGCAAGTTTTGGTTATATAGAAGTTTATTTTACGTAATTCTAACATTGTGTTGAAATAACGTAAAATAAACTTCTATACAACCAAAACTTGCGCTGTCGTAACTTTTATATAACATGTGTGTTACTTGGGTTAAAGTTACGACAGCGCAAGTTTTGGTTGTATAGAAGTTTATTTTACGTTATTTCAACACAATGTTAGAATTACGTAAAATAAACTTCTATACAACCAAAACTTGCGCTGTCGTAACTCTATTATAACATGTGTGTTGCTTGGGCAATTACTTTTGGGGGATTGCTTCAGGTATTTCTTCAGGGGTTCTGTCAGGAATTCCACCTGGATTCCTCCAGTAATTAGATACGAGGTTCCTCTAGGAGTTCCTGCTAGAATTTCTTCGGGAATTCTTTCTAAAATTCATTTAGGAAATCCTTTCAGGAATCCGCCAAGAACTTCTACTTCAAGAGCTCCTTCAGGGATTTTTTCAGCAATTAACACCTTCCATGATTCCTTAAAGAACCTCATCCGGGATTCTTCCATGAACCACTTCCCGCATTTCTTTAGGAACTTCGTCCGGCTTTTACCGGGAACTCCTTCTGGGATTTCTCCGGAAATTATTTCCGGGATTCTGTTAACAACTGCTTCTTGGTTTCCTCTTGGAATATGTTACGAGATTCCATTGGGAACTCCTTCCGAGCCACTTCCTAGAACTTCATGCAGAATTACTCCAAAAACTTCTTTCGGGATTCCTTCAGAAGCTCTTTCCTGAATTGCTTCAGGGATTCTTTTGGGACTTCAGGGGGATTCTTGCAGAAACTGAATCTGGAACTATATCAACAACTCTGACCAGAATTCTTTTAGGAAATCTTTTTTGGATTCCTCCGGGAGTTATTTTTTCTGAAATATCTGGGGATCTATTCTTGAAATTCTTCCGGAAGTTTATTATGGAGTTCTCATAGACGTTTCTAAATCTTTCCAGGAGTTTATGAGGGATTTTTTCCAGGAGAATTTTAAGGAAACCCTCCAAGAGTATATTAGAGAATTCCTCATGCAGTTGTTTTTTTATTCTTTACGGAATGTTTCCAGCAGAAGTTCCCGCAGGAGTATCTTGAGCGTTTTCTCCAACAATTTCTCAAGGAAGTCCTTAAACAGCTTTGCAAGGAATATCCACTGGCAGGGATGAGATCATTCATTTGCAATCAGTTACATTCACTTCAGAAACATTGTAGGAAAAAAGTAATTCAAGGAACACTGTTTCATTTTTATTTACCTGAAACTTTGTAGAACAATGTACTAGCGCAGCATTAATAATTAAGTCAACAGAAGGCAGTAAGCGCAACTCTCCACGACGTGAATGTAATTTACATTCACCGCGTAGAGAGTTGTTTTCACAGCACGTTCACGACTTTGTTATGGGTGTGCGACCCTAATGTTATTTGGCAAACTTTTAGATAATACGACAAGGTTAAATTCATCCATACATTGTTTTTTGATATCATGCTTCTGGATTGAGATAGTAGTAAGTGAATGTAACCCTTTGCAAATGAATGATCCCATCCCTGCCCACTGAAGTTCTTTTCAGTTTTCTGCCCATAGGTTCTTCCGGGGTTTCAGTTTTCATGAATTTCTTCAAAATCCCTGGAAAAAAACTTCTGAAGTTATGTCAAAAGAAACTATTGGGAGAGTTGGGACAATTCCCTGAACTGCAGCGGAAATCCCGGAAGGAATTCCTTGTAGTCCCAGAATGAATCCCTAAAGGAATCATGGAAGGGTTCGTGGAGTAATCCCAGATTGAACCTTCCTAGGAATCTCCTCAGAAACTCATGGCAAAATCCCAGAGGGAACTCATAAAGGGAGCCCACAAAGATTCTCAGATGAATTTCCCTGAGGAATCACAGAAGGAATTCCTAGAAAAGTCTTAAAATATATTCTTAAAAAAAGGAAGGAATTTCTGGAGGAATCGCAAGATAAATCGCTGGGGTGTTCCAAGAAAGAATTCCTAAAGGAGCCTTGATTTCATTCTAAGGGACATTTCGGAAGGAACTTCTGGATCACAAAAGGTATTTCTTAAGAACTCTGAAAAAAAATCTGTGGAGAAATCCTGCACAGCTCCTGGCGGAATTCCAGATGAATCCCGCTTTAGGAATCGCAGAAGAAAGACCTGGAAAGGTACCAGATGGAGTTTCTGAAGGAATCTCATAAGGAATTCTCTTGGAATCTCGGGAGGATTTGCCGTACGATAAAGATATGGACCATTGTTGACCGGCAGTCGATGAAGCCGTATTTCTTGGGAACGGCACAGCAGTTCCATTTCTTCCTCACTCCGCTTCTATATGTAACGATCCATGTTCTGCGTCGGCTTGAAGAAAAGTTGCTTTTGACGTTGCTGGGATGCAATGCAATGACCATCCGCATTTCAAGCGAACGTGTGATACTCGAGACCACGAGGCCGCGCGTCTGATAGATGGCTGTAGTATAGAAAATCATGATTCGGAACGATATGCAAAGGTATTACGCCAATGTCATTGGGACACGGGACAGCTCAAATCTAACTGACTTTTTGCATAAATTCTTCAACAGTCAATGAAAGCCTTTGGACCAGTTTTGAATCTACAACTGCCTAGTCAAAAAAGGTTCTTTTAGCTCCTGGACTGTTTTTAGGTGACGTATAACATAAAGACACCTAAAAGGATCACCTGCAGACATGGAGATCGATTACGATCAGCCTCTGCTTCACTAACTTCCACTTCCACAGTTATTAACTGTCATAATCCTCCGTCAATCTAATGAAATTATTAATTAATAGAGCCAAACCCAAAATAATAAAATACCAAAACAACTCAAAACTCTAAAACTTTCCTCTTTCTTCTCATCATAGGTAAGTTCCATTTGGATACACCATAAACCGCAACCGTGTCTACACCAGCGGGACCAATCAAAACCAAATCACGTATTGTATATTTTTCCTACTATTTTTCTCAACTCAATCCATGATCTGTTTTCCCGGTCAACCCATAAAACAGAAGGTCACCCATTCAGTGCCATTCATTCGTTCCTCGCTTTGGTCTCTTCCAAGAATAGCCCCCATAGCGAGGTTCTAGCTTTATCGAGCCACAGATTATACCAACCCACTCCGTTGACCGTTACCTCCTAGGTTCACCATTGCTAATACATAAACCGCACCTTAAGTCGCCGCTATAGAGAGCTATCTTCATCCCACCACAAATCGTAAAAGAGCACCAATTAAAAGTATTTTCATAATCCCACCGTGCACCCTTCGAGTCGTAGCGCCACACCACGCCAACAGTTGGCAACCGAGAAGGCCCTAATAAAGTTTTTGCTCTCACACTGATTCTCTCTGGGGCTCGCTCTTGCTCGCCTCCTCCCCCATCCCACCTGCGAAGAAGCTCATGACACTGTAACAAGTTTCGACCTTCCCACTTCTCTCACCAAGCGAGCCAAGAGCAGCGCTGCTGCTGCTCTTGAAGGGCTAAATCCGCGCCTGCTTCGTTTAAATTTTTAATACCTCCGCTCGGATGTAAATTTATGTGATCACCACGGTACCGGCTTCGAGTTCCAGACGAGCGGCTGCGGCGACTCCACCAACCTCCAACCCTCCTCCTGGCATTATCCGATTAATTAAAAGAAAAACGTAAATAAATTGCAATGAATCCCGGGTCCGGAGTACGGACACGACAGAATCGTTCGGGCCGGGTACCTACAGGACTTCAGGGATGCATCTCCTTGGAGCCTTCGTCCGCCCGCGAACCGCGCGGCCGGCGTATGTCGAAGACGACGACAGTCGGTATGGAGGACACTTGTAGAGGGCATAACAATTGAACTATTTCTTTTCCCTCTTGCGCTGGCTGTGTACTCCTCTTTACACTCTGGCCTCTTTTGTGTTCGCGGGATTGTCGGACATGAAGCAGGACCAATTCTCGAACAGCCAGCCAGCGCCCGTCTTCCTTTGATCGCTGTCGTCGCACTGCGCGCGCTGCATTCAAAGGCAGAGGCAGGTTCAATCCGTCCAAGTAGGCGCACTGTCCGGCCGGCGCAGCGGCGTGGCGGAGCCGAGGTCCAAAGCGAAATCTCAAAAGGAGTGGCAGCAGCAGTATAGGAGCCTCGCGGTCGCTCGTCGTGCCGTGCCTTACAGCGACGACCGACGATGACGGCGACCACCAAAATCTACCGCAGTCGGGTCCCTCGGTGAGGACGACGGGATGCGAGGGGTACAACAGCGGAGCGCACCGATCTTGTATAAGCAAATTAAATAGACGTAATTTAATCATTCAATTTTTGTCTCTCCGGTTTGCCGTTTTTTGCGGTGTGTCTGGTGGCGGGTCGTTTTGTGCCTCGGTTTTTTGTTGTTTGTACTTGCTGCCTGCTGGTGCCTTTGATTTCGCTTTATTTGCTGCTTCATTTGAATAAGATCAAAAGTAAACAAGAGAAGATTTAATAGGACCGTCGTCGTAGCTTCTTGCGCTCCGCCGCCGCCGTCGTCGTCGTACTGTGACACACAAACAAACAGCCCTACACGACTGACTCTGGCTGGCTGGTGACGCGACGAGGTGCGGCCTTACGCGAAGGGAAGAGTTATGGATGCTGGCTCATAAAGAACACTGTCAGAATCTGAAACGGCAAGTCAAGGAAACGGCCGGCATTGGCGTAGCTAAGGGGGTCTATGGGTTTTCTAGGACATAAGTTGAGACGCTGTTTATGTGATATGTCATGTTATTTGTTGGCTTCCTCCCAGAGATGCTTGGAGTGCTATCCTAGAAATCTACAGGAGCTCGCCTTGAAATTTCTCTGGAAGTTTATCATAGATTTTTTCTGAGGGTCGATATCTTAACTTCCGCTTAAGGTTTATCAAGTTTAATTATATGGGTAAGTCTGGCAACCGGTTAAGCGGAAGAGAAAAAATCTGTACTTAGTCGGTCTTCTATGATTCCTTTCGATATTTGTTCTGGGATTTTTAAGGAAGTATTCTCGGATTTTCTACCAAACATATTGACGAGGTATCTCTCAAAGCTTCACCAGAGATATCTACAGGAGCTTCTACCAGAGTTTTATAGGAGCTTTTTCTTCATCTTCTTTATAACTCTGCAATCCCACTGAAGCTTAGGCTGCCTCTCTTCAATTTAGTGTTCTTTGAGCACTTCAACATTTATTCATGGAAGGGTTTTCTTTGCCTGTCATTGCATGAATTTGTATATTGTGAGGCAAGCAAAATGATACACTGTGCCTAAGGAAGTCGATAAAAGTTCCCAACTGCATCGAAAATCAAACCCGCCGTCTCCGAATTGGTGAACCAAAGCCTTTTCCTCAAGGCCAACTAGATACCCTTATAAGAGCTTCAGTATTTCAGATGTTATTCCGTCATTCATTTTAAGCTCCTCTCGAGATTTCTCCTGAAGTTGTTTGGGATTTCTTTAGGTTCTCTTGAGATCCAATTTCAGTATTATTCTCACACGTTACTGCAGGAGTTCTTGCCTCTATTTCTTATGGAGCTTTCTCCGGAGTGTCTTCCAATGGTCTTTCTGAGATTTCCCTTTATTTTTTTTCCAGGATTGCTTGCGCTGATCTTCCTGTAATTAAAGAATTTCCCGAAAATCTATACCGAAGTTTGTTTCGGGATTTTCTGGATCTGCCCCAGGAATATATTTTTAGAACATTCTTAAGAACAATGATTTTAAACGAGCTATTTACTCGGGAAATTTAAACTGTTTTTCTATTTAAATTTTATAAGTTCCCGAAAAATTTGATCTGCGTATCCTCCTTGGAGATCTACTAGAATCATTCCACGAGCTCCTTTGTAGATTAAACTTAACCCTCTAATGCCCATTTTTTTTTATTTTGATCAAAGTATCATTTTTTTGTTATTTAAGTGGAAGATTATTATTTTTTAACCTTCCGTTAATCGCGCGGTTGACCACATCCAGCAGCACTACGCTGATGCAGAGTACAAAAAAAACGAGCTTATTTCAAAGTGTTGTACAAAACACAACAGCGCAATTACTCGAGGGTTAATTCTCGATTTTGGGAATTATTGGTTTTTCTTTTTCTAATTTTTGTTTTTGAACATCCCTATGCTTCTCTATTTCTTCTGAGAGCCAATTTGAAATACCAATTTTTAAAACGAAAACATTTTCAGATTATTGTTAAAATATTTTTAATTTTTTTTCATGGGAAATTGTATTTTCCTTGGAATTTAAAAAAAGTATTTTAGTGTGTATTCAACTCCCTAAAACTATTTTACTATGATTGAGTTGAGGAGAAATTTAAAACTATACCAAGTCTAAAGACGGGGTTGGGTATTTGAGGATTAAATTTAAAAGAACTACTCTTGAATTTCCTTCAAGAAATTCTGTCGTAAAGTTCCTTCATGTTTATGTTCTTTTTGCTAGTTGTATCAGGTCACTCCATAAAATTCTTCAATTATTACTACACCAATTTTTTCACGAGCTTAACTAAGATTTCATAGGTTTTTTTTTCGAGGGAATGACACATCAAAACACGCATTTTTGCTTCTTCAAGATGCGCTTGAGATTTCCGATTCGTTGGTCAGTCGGTTTTCTCGGTAGAGCCATGCAAGCGATAGTGTGGAATGCGGAATCAGATTAGTTTGAGAATTTTCGAATGGCTGACAATTTTCAGGTAAGAGTGATGGAAGTGCGAGTGAAAAATCCGGGATCAGAATCGCGCTACAATATTCGTTGGTCAGTCGGTTTCCACGGTAGGGCGATGGAAACGCGAGCACGAAATCCGGGATCAGTGGTCATCGTGATCAAATAAATCATAATCGTGATGAAGACCGCGACGTGTATTTCCATATAACTAGTGGATCATATCACCTAACAGAGGTGGCTCCTAGATCCACACCTTACCCTACCCTACTAACCACCATTCCTTCCCGTGACAACTGTGGGGATGCTGTGGATTCCACGGTTTCTAGTAGCAACGGTTATCGAACTAACATTCCTTCCCTTTCCTGATGACCGTAAGGACGTGGCCAGCGCCGTTATTGACTTTAAATAGCTGAACTCTCGAATTGTGCACATTGAGAATGGTTAGCTAGTCCCAAGCTTTCACATTCATTGGCTCTCTGTGCAACTTCGATTGTTCTTGTCAATCACGGAGTAGCAACTACGATGTGTACGGTTATCTTTGCTTTGCTTGCTTTGCTTTGCTTTGCTTTTGCAAGATGCGCTTGAGATTTCCAGATGAAAAAAAAAAGATTTTTCAGATGTTCAAATCACCTTGACAATCTGTCGGGAAAACATGCATCAGGTCTCAGAGATCAATCGAGATGTGTCGTAAACAGAAAAAAGATTTTTGATGATAATCGCTCTTTACGAGATTTTCAGATTATGTTTAATAAATCTACCGCCTCCTCGGTTTTATTTTTTCAGAGTTTTTAATAAATTTTTTTATTTTTTTTCCAGAAATTCATAAAAAAGCTTTGAAAAGAATTTCCAAGGCAAACCTTACACAAGTCCCTTTAGGAATCTCAAGAAGTTCCGTGAAGAAGTTTCTCAGCATGGTTTTGAAGGAGTTTCTACAGAAGCTTCTCCAAAAGTTTCTTCAGAAAGACCAAAAGTACTTCCAAGAGCCCCAGTAAGTTCTCTAATATCTTTTTGAAGGGACCCTTTAGCTTTAGTAATTCTTACGGGTGCTCTTGTGATCCTTTTAGGCAAGTCAAAAGGTTTCTTACGAATTTTTGTTGATTTTTTAAACTTTTACAACAGTTTCAAAGCAAGTTCCTTCAAACGTTGCGTCGGTTTTTTTCTTGTACCTGTTAAATTTATTAAGAACTCTTTAAGATACTCATTCAACATTTTATCAGGAAAGTTTTCTTTTCCTTCGCAAATTCCACAAAGTGCTTCTGCAGGAATCCTACCAAGTGTTTTTAAAAAATTCCTTCCTTACTATTTTAAGAGTTCGAAAAAAAGAACAAAAAGAGACCTTCAAGATTTCCATAGCGAGTTCCTCTAGAATTCTTTTAGATGTATTTCCGACAGGAACCTCTCTAGGAGCATTTTCAACAATTACTCCAGTTATGTCATTGGGAATTCCTGCTGGAGTTCCACAAAAAAGTTTTTCATGAACTGCTCTAAAATTTCAAACAAATTTTTATGAAAATTCATTAAAGAATATACTTTACGTGGTTCTTCCTGGAGAAAAATTCCATTAAAATAAACATGATAGGATGATAAAGAATCAACAGCTTCTGAAAGATTTCCCTGGATTCCATAAAGGAACTCCTCAAAGAAAATTTTGATGAAATTTTCTAAAAAATAAACTGCAATAGAAAAGAACTCAAGCACATACAGAAATTTGGAAAAAGTATATCCAAAGAGATTATTGCAAAAACTCTTTAAAAAATAAGGTTTTATTGTTTTTTTTTTAATAATAGGTGTAAAAAGAACCGCCATGTTTTTTTTTTCATATGTAAAAACCTTACTTTGATTGCTTAATTTTATTTCAAAGAGATTTCTTTATTTTACCAAGCTTCCGGTTACCAAGAATCTTAAAAAAATGGATTTTGGCTCGCTATGACGTTCATATTTGAAGGCCTTGACATCACTAGAAAACCCATTCCCAAAATGAAGGGACTCATAGAGAAATTAGTGAATGAAGTTCTGGAGGAATTTTAACAGGAACTTTCGGAGGCATATCTGCAAGATTTCTAGATTTCTACAAGAACATCGAGATACACTCATGCGTCAGTTACTGAATTGAGATCCTGGTGTTAATTTGTTTATGAGAATTTTTCGGAAAACTCGTGAAGGTCAGACTCATTTGAAGCAATAAGTTGAAGAAATAAAAAGCAGCTCCTGGAGCAATTATGGAGGGATCTCATCCAGGAGCCTCTGAATAAACTTTCAAAAAAAAAAAACCTGAAGGCATCCAAGCTGGAAATTCGGCCAAATATTTTCCAGCTAGAATATCTTCAGGAACAACACCAAGAATGTGTGCAATGGTTTTTTTTAATTTTTTTTTTCAGGATTTTTTACAAGATTCCTTCTTTTAAGAATTCCTCCTGTAACTCCTCTCGAAGTGCCTTCCCAGATTTTTGCAGGTACCATTTCTGAAATTCTGAGATTCTCCCGGAATTTCGCTGAAACCTTTCAAGATTCTCTCCGGGATTTCTTCAAGATATTCTCCTGAGATTTCTTTCAAAGCTATATGCGGGGTTTTTCCTAAAATTTGTGTAGGAGATTCAACCCGTGATTTTTTTTTTCAGACCTTTTTCCATGATTTATATTAGAGTACTCTTGAAATTATCCCGAAGTTTCTCCAGAGATTTCTCGCAAAATTTTGCAGAATGTGTCTTGGATATTTCTTCAAGATTCTGCAGCGTTTTCCTAGAAGTTTCTCCATGAATTCTTTTTAAGAGTTACTGCATAGCAGTTCTGGTGAATATTTTTCATGAAGTTTTCCCCGGGGTTTCTTCCAGATTGTTTCCGAAATTCATCAAGATTTTTTTCCGATATGCTTGTGTTGATTCTTTTGTAATTGTGCTTAGAAGATTTCCCGGAAATTTCCAACGGAGTGTGTCCCGGAAATATTCTAAATTTCTATTCTAAATTTCTTCTAGACTGCTTCTGCGATAACAGGATATTACTTGGGAAAAGGAATCTTGGTAAGACGACCGAAATCAACTATTGAAGAAACTTCAGGGGGAACTACGGTAGACCTCTCTGATGAAGTTTGAAAATATTCCGGAAAACGCTGGGATAACATCTCCATTCAGGGATGTGGAAAGGAATGTTAGGGAAGCTCCAAGAGGAACATTGGAAGAAAAACCAAGAAATATCGAAGAGAAATCACGAGAAAAATTTTGCGAGGAATCCTGCGAGACACTCAAAAAAAAAAGAAAAACGGTTTGAAAAAATACCAGGAAGAAGCCTTTTAAAGTTATCGGGAAAACCGTGGGGAAAATCGCATTCTGAGAGGAACTAGAGAAATGCTATCTCAAAGACCTTCTAAGCGAAACCCCAAAAATAGCTCCACAAAATTCACGGAATTAACCCTGTGAAAATCTTGAAGTTTTGTTAGAAATCTCTAGGAGTTTTTCCGGGAGCGACTCATGGAGAGTACTTAGATAAATTTGATGAAATTCAGTGAAAATTCTGAGATGAAAATAACCCCTTGATATATAGGAGTCCCAGAACAAACACTTGAATAAACTTCGCAAAAATATCCTGATAAAAACATCTGCAGAATTTCCGGAAAAAGAAATCCCAGAAGTGGAGCCGGGATAGAACTCGTAAGGAACTCTGGGAGCGCATCTGGAAACTCTTCAGATTGAAATTTTAGGAGTAACTCCTCCAGAAATCAAAAGAAAACTCCGGGTAAACCTCCAGGGATGAATTCGAAGAAGAACTAAGGAGGAATCGTGCAGAAAATCAGGGAAGAATTGTAGATAGTGTGGTAACCGCGTGTGGATAGCTCGAGTGTGTATAGAAGACTGATCATTCTTGAGCTGCGCCGCGGAGCCTATTGTTATTGTCGGCCCACCGCGCAGGTGCGCGTACGCATAGGTATGTATCGTATAATCGTTTTTGATAAGGTATCACAGATAGTACTTCTAGATTTTCTTGAACTCCTGAGTAAATCTTTAGAAGAAAATTTAATTCCTGGAGAGCCCTTGGGATCACGGTTTTCCTTCAGAGTCCACTAGTAATAATCAGGATTTTAAAAACCTTGACCATTTTTAATGGAATTTGTTAATTGAAATTTCCACATGTCCATTCAATTTAAGGATTTCCATAGCAACTTGTAGTGAAAACGCATTCGAAAGTTGTAGTTTAGTATACAGGTACTCTTCGATATAACGTACAAAAAACTTTTCTCTTTGTACGTTATATCGAAGTGTACGTTATATCGAAGCAGAGAAAAAAATAATATTTTTTTATGCTAATATTGATTATTTCGACGTGAAATTAACCCTAAATAATGATTTCGGGGAAATTCACACAACCAATAATGAAAAACATGAGATTTCACGAAAAAGTAATTTCGGTTTTTGTGCTTCTATATAACGTACATTTTGCTTCGATATAACGTACCGTCGTTGGGGGTGAGAATGGGTCAAAATAGGATACTCAAAGATTGTTTGTTAAATAACAAATGCAATTGAAGTCAGAATAACTTTTTATTTGGTATGTATACTCTTCTATGTGGTTATGATAGTTTAGCAAGAAAGTTTCATATTAAATGAATTGCTTACTAAACTACAAATGATTGAAAATTGACCCAATCTCACCCCTTAGAGGGGGTGAGAATGGGTCAAAGTATTCAAAATCGCCTATTCAAAAATATAAGTTAATTTTATTGATCATATCTAGTAAAGCTACTTGAAATACGATGTAATCATTACGAATTAAGACTTAGGTAATTTTAAAAGATGGTAAATCCGCCTAAAAGGGTTAATACATCCGAAAAAATGGTTGAAATTTGATAAAATAACGTTTACATGTTGTATCGCCATTTTTAGCCACCATAATCATCCTCATTTAAAGTTTCAACCTCCATGAGAGGAGGGGGGGATTGCAATGAGGGAGGGGCGCATTGAAAGATTGATTAAAAAATATATTTTTAGTATACTGCATAAGACATGTTTAACCAAACCCTCCGTTATAAACTCTTACGTACATGATGTTTGGCCTCTATATAGCCAAAGCAAATCACTCCATCTCAAGATAGAGGGTCGATCAAATATTATGTTACACAACATTTCACATTATTAGAACTTCTCCCGCAATAACATTTAAAAAGATTTTTGAATATTTTTTTTGAGCACTAGCAAAACGATAGATTTATTCTTCTTTCTTCAGTATTTTCTATGTATTTTATGAATGATCCTTATATGACACTATTTTCGAAAAAAAAACGTGCTTTTATGAAGATACGGTAACATGGCACCACTCTAACGTCAAATGGGGACTGGAAAACTAGTTAAATTTTTAGATAAGTTTATGTGCACTCGATAATTTGCTTGACCCAATCTCACCCCCATTCTTAATATTTTGACATAGGGTCGAAAGTATTGACTTTAAAAATAAAAAAAGCAACGACAGCCCGTTTTTTTTCATTGCATCAACCAGGTAATACCTACAGCTAACCACTTATAAGAAAATTTATGGTAAGGTACTTGTGTTAAACATTCCGAAGGAGAAATTTTTTCAGAGTGATTTACTAGTAGCTTCATCATATAAGTTTAGCCACAAATTTAACAAAAAACGATTATTGCCAAACATTTTAATCTGGATCATGACGTGTAAAAACATCTCCTCTTTGAAATAATATAAAGTTTTCAATATAAATTAGCGATAGTTGATAAGCTATTTCAAATTTTATATTTCTCCGTTTTGACCCAATCTCACCCCCCAGACCCATTGTCACCCCCATCGACGGTACACTAAATTTTTCCCCAATTTGCGCTATTTCTAGTATACAACGTTAATACTGCAAGAAATTATTGACTTGAGTGGTTTCGTAGCTTATCTGAGGGTTATTCCTGGGAAAAATTGAAATTTTCAATGTTGTACGTTATATCGAATTCGCTATATCGAGGGTACGTTATATCGAAGAATACCTGTACTTTGTTTTTATTATTACAAACAACCTTCTTTGTCTTTCAGTAATAGTGTTTACTACATAAACTTTAGTGAACTAAATTTCCTACTTTCCATTCATACGATCCACAATAGAAGTGATTATTTGTATTATAATTGTTATGTGTACCAACATTGAACTTCTTTTACCTTTATTGTGCATTAGACAAACATATTCTATCGTCCCTTAGAAGCAACCTAAGCTACGCATATGATGATTGAACAACATATTTCATCCGTCGGCTGTGCGACAACCCAAAGAATTTTACGATACTGATCTCTTCATAGAAAAATCCAAGGCAAGTCCTGTGTGGATCGCCCTACTTCTCCGCGATATGTACATAAGCAAACCATCCGGAAAGACATTGACCACACCTAATTAAAGTGAATATCAATTAAAATTTGCGCTCGCTGGGATTCAGCTCCCACGGTTTTGTTTGAGATTTGGTTTTACTTTTGTCTGGTAGCCGTGTATTGTTATTGTCCAAGCGGGGTTTTATTGTCGTTTGTTTGCTTGTTTACTTCGGTAAGACCGGCATCTTCTGTAGGCATGTGGGGATGGTGAGACGACCGATCATGCTTTGTTTAACCACTCGCTCTCGGACCGCAAAAGGAGCCCGCTGCACCACAAGGCTCCTCTGCGTCGTCCGTGTCCGACGCCAACTTGGATGTTGTACGACCGCACCGAGCAACCGGCTCCTTGTCTCTATTGGAGATAGTCGCATCCCGCCCGTCTCAAAAGTTCATCATATTTCTTGGCCTACTACTGCGTGTTTGCAAGAGGTACACCCCGGGAAGATCAAAGAGATTTTGCCGCCTGCTTGGACTTGGGCCGCGCCGAGTCACGTAGATAACATAGATTAATAGCTTAGATTCCACGGTCATTAGTGATGGAGCAACTTCTGTTTACTACCGATGATGGATTCCAGGCATCGTGCTTGCATTGCTGTGGCGTGCGTGAGACTGTGTGCTACCGACAAATTTTCTGCCATATTTACTCCGCGGCGGCTGTCAACTGCGACTGCCGCCGCTGTCTGGAGCCAACTTCCATGTTTGTTTTCCCATTAATCCCTGCGTGCATTTTCCAATACACATGCTTTTCTACTACTCACACGCACACACTTTCACGTTCCCGGACCGACCAAACCCGCGCACTGGCAAAGGGTTATGTTTTTGTCACGCTTGTAGCCTTTGTTTTTGCGTTCCACCAGCCTTCCATGTTCCCAGCCACTCCCGGACCAGAGAGCTCATAAATTTATGCATGCACTCATATAAAATGCATTTCGGAGCGGTTTTTGCTCCTGCTCTCCCTAATGGCATTCCTATAGGAGTGCCCTGTTCTAGAGCGGTTGGATCATGATGGTTGCCTGCCCGGAGCGAAAGACATTATGGTTTCGTCTTTTCACCCGAAACGGGCCCTCGAGGAGGTCGGGAATAGTTCAGTTATTGCACCTTTCCAGAGGCTTATGTACCAGCGACCGACCCGCTGCACCTCCTTTATGTCGCGACTCGGCTGGTGGCGGTGCACCACGATGGCGGCATAGGTATCAAGTTACGCCGTCGTCGTCGTCGCCGCCGCCGCCGGGATATGCAAAGTGACAGAGCGAGTAATGTACTTGTGCCAAGATTTTCGTGCTTCGTCTGTGTGTGCGAGTTTCCGAGGCGGAAAAAACATGGTGTGCTAATTAAGTGCCAATATGGTTTCGAAACATGAACCCGGACGAAAAATATGGAGTTTGCCTGGCGGCCAAGAACAAAGCAAGTGATTTATTAACACCCTTTTCGGAGCTTTCTCATTGCTGTCGAGGGGGTGACACTGCATTTTCCAAAATGGATGTACTATGCAGTTCAAAGGCAACACGGCATTGGCGATAGCGGAGAAGCTATTTATTGGAGTTGCTGAATACTTAGGGCAATGTCCAAGTATGGTTTCTAGAAGCATTTACCTAAAAATTAACTTCGAAAAATATGAAGTCAATTTTTTTAAGACCCCGTGAGTTTCACATCTTATCAATAAACCCTTACTTCGGTATTGTCAGTTCTGTTGGAAACCGGACTTTTCAAAGTCGCTAAAATGGTTCATCTCCCAAACCATGCGTCGCACCATGCTGTTCAGATTTGCCATGAGCTCGCGTCTTAAATAGAGTGCTGATGACCGTATGTGGCTTATTGCTCACTCCGCGATTTATAAATACATTTATTTGTTCAACATCACATTTAAGACAAGACCTAATCAACAATTGTACGCCACAATACTCGTATTGGCTTCTTTAGTGATGTTGAGATAATTCCATATTCTGAATCTGCATGCCAAACTGAGCCGAAATCCAAATTTTCATTAATTTTGGTGCCCGGGAACCTATTTAAAAATCAATTTGAAGTTTGTATGGAAGCGATTTGTCGAATCACCCCTCGTCGCATTTTGTACTGTGCGGAGCTGTCAAGCAGTTGCCCAGCTGTCAAAAGGTGATTTCAAAAAATCTCTTTGAACTTAATTTTAGGTACCAAAACAAAGTTCTAAAAATCTGACAAAATTCATAGCGGCTCAGAAAAAGGTGCTCTTTTGTTTAAAAATAAAAATCATTGATTTTTTCTTAATTAAAGAACCCAATTGTGGCGGCCGTTCTTCATCCTCGGTCGCGCCCAATGCTCGCCAGGTCACGCTCCACCTGGTCCGCCCATCGTGCTCTCTGCGCTCCATGCCTTCTTGTGCCAACCGGTAGCAAACAGCCAGTTTGCAGAGTTGTTGTCCGGCGTTCTTGCAACATGCCCTGCCAACCGTTTGCTTCCGGCTTTGGCCACCTTCTGGATGCTGGGTTCGCCGTAAGATGCAGCGAACTCGTAATTCATCCTTC